>NW_027254012.1:0-10097 GCF_044704955.1 Pristiophorus japonicus
CCCCCTTCTCTCGCCCTCCCCCCCTTCTCTCGCCCTCCCCCCCTTCTCTCGCCCTCCCCCCCTTCTCTCGCCCTCCCCCCCTTCTCTCGCCCTCCCCCCCTTCTCTCGCCCTCCCCCCCTTCTCTCGCCCTCCCCCCCTTCTCTCGCCCTCCCCCCCTTCTCTCGCCCTCCCCCCTTCTCTCGCCCTCCCCCCCTTCTCTCGCCCTCCCCCCCTTCTCTCGCCCTCCCCCCCTTCTCTCGCCCTCCCCCCCTTCTCTCGCCCTCCCCCCCTTCTCTCGCCCTCCCCCCCTTCTCTCGCCCTCCCCCCCTTCTCTCGCCCTCCCCCCCTTCTCTCGCCCTCCCCCCCTTCTCTCGCCCTCCCCCCCTTCTCTCGCCCTCCCCCCCTTCTCTCGCCCTCCCCCCCTTCTCTCGCCCTCCCCCCCTTCTCTCGCCCTCCCCCCCTTCTCTCGCCCTCCCCCCCTTCTCTCGCCCTCCCCCCCTTCTCTCGCCCTCCCCCCCTTCTCTCGCCCTCCCCCCCTTCTCTCGCCCTCCCCCCTTCTCTCGCCCTCCCCCCCTTCTCTCGCCCTCCCCCCCTTCTCTCGCCCTCCCCCCTTCTCTCGCCCTCCCCCCCTTCTCTCGCCCTCCCCCCCTTCTCTCGCCCTCCCCCCCTTCTCTCGCCCTCCCCCCCTTCTCTCGCCCTCCCCCCCTTCTCTCGCCCTCCCCCCCTTCTCTCGCCCTCCCCCCCTTCTCTCGCCCTCCCCCCCTTCTCTCGCCCTCCCCCCCTTCTCTCGCCCTCCCCCCCTTCTCTCGCCCTCCCCCCCTTCTCTCGCCCTCCCCCCCTTCTCTCGCCCTCCCCCCCTTCTCTCGCCCTCCCCCCCTTCTCTCGCCCTCCCCCCTTCTCTCGCCCTCCCCCCCTTCTCTCGCCCTCCCCCCTTCTCTCGCCCTCCCCCCCTTCTCTCGCCCTCCCCCCCTTCTCTCGCCCTCCCCCCTTCTCTCGCCCTCCCCCCCTTCTCTCGCCCTCCCCCCCTTCTCTCGCCCTCCCCCCCTTCTCTCGCCCTCCCCCCCTTCTCTCGCCCTCCCCCCCTTCTCTCGCCCTCCCCCCCTTCTCTCGCCCTCCCCCCCTTCTCTCGCCCTCCCCCCCTTCTCTCGCCCTCCCCCCCTTCTCTCGCCCTCCCCCCCTTCTCTCGCCCTCCCCCCCTTCTCTCGCCCTCCCCCCCTTCTCTCGCCCTCCCCCCCTTCTCTCGCCCTCCCCCCTTCTCTCGCCCTCCCCCCCCTTCTCTCGCCCTCCCCCCCTTCTCTCGCCCTCCCCCCCTTCTCTCGCCCTCCCCCCTTCTCTCGCCCTCCCCCCCTTCTCTCGCCCTCCCCCCCTTCTCTCGCCCTCCCCCCCTTCTCTCGCCCTCCCCCCCTTCTCTCGCCCTCCCCCCTTCTCTCGCCCTCCCCCCCTTCTCTCGCCCTCCCCCCCTTCTCTCGCCCTCCCCCCCTTCTCTCGCCCTCCCCCCCTTCTCTCGCCCTCCCCCCTTCTCTCGCCCTCCCCCCCTTCTCTCGCCCTCCCCCCCTTCTCTCGCCCTCCCCCCCCTTCTCTCGCCCTCCCCCCCTTCTCTCGCCCTCCCCCCCTTCTCTCGCCCTCCCCCCCTTCTCTCGCCCTCCCCCCCTTCTCTCGCCCTCCCCCCCTTCTCTCGCCCTCCCCCCCTTCTCTCGCCCTCCCCCCCTTCTCTCGCCCTCCCCCCCTTCTCTCGCCCTCCCCCCCTTCTCTCGCCCTCCCCCCCTTCTCTCGCCCTCCCCCCCTTCTCTCGCCCTCCCCCCCTTCTCTCGCCCTCCCCCCCTTCTCTCGCCCTCCCCCCCTTCTCTCGCCCTCCCCCCCTTCTCTCGCCCTCCCCCCCTTCTCTCGCCCTCCCCCCCTTCTCTCGCCCTCCCCCCCTTCTCTCGCCCTCCCCCCCTTCTCTCGCCCTCCCCCCCTTCTCTCGCCCTCCCCCCCTTCTCTCGCCCTCCCCCCCTTCTCTCGCCCTCCCCCCCTTCTCTCGCCCTCCCCCCCTTCTCTCGCCCTCCCCCCCTTCTCTCGCCCTCCCCCCCTTCTCTCGCCCTCCCCCCCTTCTCTCGCCCTCCCCCCCTTCTCTCGCCCTCCCCCCCCTTCTCTCGCCCTCCCCCCCTTCTCTCGCCCTCCCCCCCTTCTCTCGCCCTCCCCCCTTCTCTCGCCCTCCCCCCCTTCTCTCGCCCTCCCCCCCTTCTCTCCCCTCCCCCCTCTCTCTCGCCTCCCCCCCTTCTCTCGCCCTCCCCCCCTTCTCTCGCCCTCCCCCCCTTCTCTCGCCCTCCCCCCCTTCTCTCGCCCTCCCCCCCTTCTCTCGCCCTCCCCCCCTTCTCTCGCCCTCCCCCCCTTCTCTCGCCCTCCCCCCTTCTCTCGCCCTCCCCCCCTTCTCTCGCCCTCCCCCCCTTCTCTCGCCCTCCCCCCCTTCTCTCGCCCTCCCCCCCTTCTCTCGCCCTCCCCCCCTTCTCTCGCCCTCCCCCCCTTCTCTCGCCCTCCCCCCCTTCTCTCGCCCTCCCCCCCTTCTCTCGCCCTCCCCCCCTTCTCTCGCCCTCCCCCCTTCTCTCGCCCTCCCCCCCTTCTCTCGCCCTCCCCCCCTTCTCTCGCCCTCCCCCCCTTCTCTCGCCCTCCCCCCCTTCTCTCGCCCTCCCCCCCTTCTCTCGCCCTCCCCCCCTTCTCTCGCCCTCCCCCCCTTCTCTCGCCCTCCCCCCCTTCTCTCGCCCTCCCCCCCTTCTCTCGCCTCCCCCCTTCTCTCGCCCTCCCCCCTTCTCTCGCCCTCCCCCCCTTCTCTCGCCCTCCCCCCCTTCTCTCGCCCTCCCCCCCTTCTCTCGCCCTCCCCCCCTTCTCTCGCCCTCCCCCCCTTCTCTCGCCCTCCCCCCCTTCTCTCGCCCTCCCCCCCTTCTCTCGCCCTCCCCCCTTCTCTCGCCCTCCCCCCCTTCTCTCGCCCTCCCCCCTTCTCTCGCCCTCCCCCCCTTCTCTCGCCCTCCCCCCCTTCTCTCGCCCTCCCCCCCTTCTCTCGCCCTCCCCCCCTTCTCTCGCCCTCCCCCCCTTCTCTCGCCCTCCCCCCCTTCTCTCGCCCTCCCCCCCTTCTCTCGCCCTCCCCCCCTTCTCTCGCCCTCCCCCCCTTCTCTCGCCCTCCCCCCCTTCTCTCGCCCTCCCCCCCTTCTCTCGCCCTCCCCCCCTTCTCTCGCCCTCCCCCCCTTCTCTCGCCCTCCCCCCCTTCTCTCGCCCTCCCCCCCTTCTCTCGCCCTCCCCCCCTTCTCTCGCCCTCCCCCCCTTCTCTCGCCCTCCCCCCCTTCTCTCGCCCTCCCCCCCTTCTCTCGCCCTCCCCCCCTTCTCTCGCCCTCCCCCCCTTCTCTCGCCCTCCCCCCCTTCTCTCGCCCTCCCCCCCTTCTCTCGCCCTCCCCCCCTTCTCTCGCCCTCCCCCCCTTCTCTCGCCCTCCCCCCCTTCTCTCGCCCTCCCCCCCTTCTCTCGCCTCCCCCCCCTCTCTCGCCCTCCCCCCCTTCTCTCGCCCTCCCCCCCTTCTCTCGCCCTCCCCCCCTTCTCTCGCCCTCCCCCCTTCTCTCGCCCTCCCCCCCTTCTCTCGCCCTCCCCCCCTTCTCTCGCCCTCCCCCCCCTTCTCTCGCCCTCCCCCCCTTCTCTCGCCCTCCCCCCCTTCTCTCGCCCTCCCCCCCTTCTCTCGCCCTCCCCCCCTTCTCTCGCCCTCCCCCCCTTCTCTCGCCCTCCCCCCCTTCTCTCGCCCTCCCCCCCTTCTCTCGCCCTCCCCCCCTTCTCTCGCCCTCCCCCCCTTCTCTCGCCCTCCCCCCCTTCTCTCGCCCTCCCCCCCTTCTCTCGCCCTCCCCCCCTTCTCTCGCCCTCCCCCCCTTCTCTCGCCCTCCCCCCCTTCTCTCGCCCTCCCCCCCTTCTCTCGCCCTCCCCCCCCTTCTCTCGCCCTCCCCCCCTTCTCTCGCCCTCCCCCCCTTCTCTCGCCCTCCCCCCCTTCTCTCGCCCTCCCCCCCTTCTCTCGCCCTCCCCCCCTTCTCTCGCCCTCCCCCCCTTCTCTCGCCCTCCCCCCCTTCTCTCGCCCTCCCCCCTTCTCTCGCCCTCCCCCCCTTCTCTCGCCCTCCCCCCCTTCTCTCGCCCTCCCCCCCTTCTCTCGCCCTCCCCCCCTTCTCTCGCCCTCCCCCCCTTCTCTCGCCCTCCCCCCCTTCTCTCGCCCTCCCCCCCTTCTCTCGCCCTCCCCCCCTTCTCTCGCCCTCCCCCCCTTCTCTCGCCCTCCCCCCTTCTCTCGCCCTCCCCCCCTTCTCTCGCCCTCCCCCCCTTCTCTCGCCCTCCCCCCCTTCTCTCGCCCTCCCCCCCTTCTCTCGCCCTCCCCCCCTTCTCTCGCCCTCCCCCCCTTCTCTCGCCCTCCCCCCCTTCTCTCGCCCTCCCCCCCTTCTCTCGCCCTCCCCCCCTTCTCTCGCCCTCCCCCCCTTCTCTCGCCCTCCCCCCCTTCTCTCGCCCTCCCCCCCTTCTCTCGCCCTCCCCCCCTTCTCTCGCCCTCCCCCCCTTCTCTCGCCCTCCCCCCCTTCTCTCGCCCTCCCCCCCTTCTCTCGCCCTCCCCCCCTTCTCTCGCCCTCCCCCCCTTCTCTCGCCCTCCCCCCCTTCTCTCGCCCTCCCCCCCTTCTCTCGCCCTCCCCCCCTTCTCTCGCCCTCCCCCCCTTCTCTCGCCCTCCCCCCCTTCTCTCGCCCTCCCCCCCTTCTCTCGCCCTCCCCCCCTTCTCTCGCCCTCCCCCCCTTCTCTCGCCCTCCCCCCTTCTCTCGCCCTCCCCCCCTTCTCTCGCCCTCCCCCCCTTCTCTCGCCCTCCCCCCCTTCTCTCGCCCTCCCCCCCTTCTCTCGCCCTCCCCCCCTTCTCTCGCCCTCCCCCCCTTCTCTCGCCCTCCCCCCCTTCTCTCGCCCTCCCTTCTCCCCCCTCCCTGAAACACAGACACTGACAGACAGAGAGATAGACACAGTGGGGGGGCATCCCAGCACACTGTTGGAGGGCTCCCAGTGCTGCAGTTGGTAAGTAGAATTTTTTTTTTTTATTTCTTCTTAATTTTTTTTGATTGATTTATTGTTTCATTTATTGATGTATTTATCATTTATTATTGATGATGGCTCTTTATTTGTAAAACTGAAGTGTTTAATGTTTGTAAACTTCCCTTTAAACCCCGCCCCCCCCCCCCCTCCCCCATTCCCTACGCCTGATTTGTAACCTACGCCTGATTTTCTAAAGTGTAGACAAGGTTTTTTCGAGCGTACAAAAATCTTCACTTACTCCATTCTAAGTTAGTTTGGAGTAAGTTTTCACTGACGAAACTTTGAAAACAGGTGTAAGTGGCTGGACACGCCGCCTTTTGAAAAAAAAATTCTGTTCCAAAGTGAAACTGTTCTAACTGACTAGAACTGGAGCAAACTAAATGACGAGAATTCCGATTTCTAAGATACTCCGTTCTACACCAGTTGCTCCTAAAAATCAGGAGCAAATCATGTCGAAACTTGGGGCCTATATTTCAGAAATGTAATCCCCTCCACCCTGATGTGAAATGAAGCAAAAATATTCCATCAGCTGTACAAACAAAACATAATCCTGAAGAGTCAGAGACTGTCAGACTGTAACTACAATGAAACTGCTGAATGTTTCCCTTGATATGAAGGCCTTAAATCAAGAAACCAAACTGGTTTAGATTCCCAAACTGTGTAGAGAATGGAGAATCAGTGTAGCTACAGTTCCCCAATACAGGTGCAGCGTTGAGAATCCGGACTCTGGGACGCTCAGTGGCATGGTCGTCTGGACTCCGTAAAATGTTCCGGAATCCGGACCCGCCGACCTTGGGGTCCCATCACTGCCCGACCTCGGGCCTCCCCTTGCCGTCGCTGCCCTTGCCTTGGGGCCCCCTCGCCAGCCTGCCCGAACAGCTCCTCAGTGGGGCCGGACAGCTCCTCGGCGGGAATCTCCCACCCCCCTTTTTGACATTCCGAAATCCGGAAATACCCGAATCCGGGCTATGGTGTTTCCGGATTCGTGACGTCAGAAAGCAAATCGAAAGTCCGGAAAAGCCCGGAATCCGGAACAGCCTAGGTCCCGAGGGTTCTGGATTTTAGGCGCTGCACCTGTACCCAATTGTTGGAAAATGATGCCAACCAATAATCTTTTGGTAAGCCTCGATGGTGTGTGTCCACTAGTTACATCAAGTCGACAGCACAGAAACAGACCAATCGGCCCAAATGATCTATGCCGCCGTTTATTCTCCACAGGAGCCTCCTCCCACCCCAGCTCATCTAAACCTATCAGCATCTCCTTCTATCCCTTTCTCCCTCATATCTAGCTTCCTCTTAAATATATCTATGCTATTTGCCTCAATCTAACCACTCTTTCGATGAAGTGCTTTCTCCTAAATTCCCCGTCGAATTTTTTAGTGACTATCTTATATTTATGACTTCTAGTTTTGGATTCCCCACAAATGGAAACATTTTCTTTACATCTACCCTATCAAACCCATTAATTTTTTTAATGGCCAAGGTGTATCACAGGCAAGCCTGATCCTGCCCTCGACCAAAGTTCACACAATCATTCTTTCAGTAGTGGTCTTTGTATAGGGTCTAACCCAGGGACATTTTTGCTCAGTTGTAGCACCCTTATCATCACTATGGCACAAACTCACTGAGCAGGGGGATCTTTTCAGCATAGCTAATGTGAATATATTGAAATGTTACAACTTGGCTTTAGCAGCATAACATTCACTTTGCTGTTTTGCTAATAGTTGTTTTTGTCATCTGGTCTAAATTTGTAAATTATTACAATTTCTTCTTTTTGCTCCACAGGGCATTTATGCAGTGGTGGAGTTTTCTGATAAGGAAAGTATAGGATCACTCAAAGGTTTTTCCAGTATCCCGAGCCTCCAGCATGAATGTGCCGTTCCGTTCAAATCGAGGTTTTTCAACTTAAAAAATAACCATCCTGGGGAGCTGTCTGCTGCACAGCCTTCTGTCCCACGTCTTAAACAATCTGTCATCCCTCTCAATGAACTTTTACGGAAGCTTTCTGGGGCTGAGAGTGTAAGTTTGCCATCAGATTGCTAAAACACAGTGAGACTTAACTTGTTTAACCCTTAAGAACTAAATTAACCTACTTCACCACATTAACGTGACCAGATTAGATTTTCGATCACCGCTATGCTGTGGGTGTTACATTTTAATAGTTTTTGAATTTGCTACTTAGAAATCCCGATTAATATTCTTTGACTAATTTATGTTTTGTACTTAAAGCATGATTAACTCGGGGTGACTAGGATTGGTAATGATGGAAATGTCAAGTTTTTTTTGTACTATGCCCAATTGGATTGTGGAAAACAGCTGACGGTACAGTTAGATTTTTGCCCTCCAAATTTGGGTTCTGGGGAGCATTTTGAACTATAAGATCAGGATGAAGTACAGGCAGTAGCAATAGTCAGTTCAATTTCAGGTGATACTTTGCGCGTTACAGTTTTCTCAGTGAGTAGTTGATTCAGACCACGAACAGTAAGGCTGAGTTAGCTGATAATGGGCGCAGTGGTGGTAGAGATGCAACAATCAACCTCAGCTGTCTAGTTCAGGGAGGGAAAAATCAGCCAGGTTTCCTGCCCCTTTCTCTTCAACTCTTGTGCTGGAAGTGCCGGTGTACAAATAACTGGTTGTGATATTCCTGATGTTGAATAGTCAATCAACATTAAATATTGAGACATTTACATGACTAATGGCCACTTGGGTGAGGTGCAGGAGGCAACTTGCGAACTTGGAACTATACAGCAAGTTTGTAACCTTGGGAGGGAAGATAAAGGAAGGGGAGTGAGAAAAAACAAAGACTATCACATGATAAGTAGACCTACTAACAACGCAGCAAATACTTGAGTATCGTTTTCTTATTTGAATTGTGGAAATGCATCTTTCATCTTCAGAAGCCCAGATCGCACTGTAATTAATGGCTTAGTCTTTTTGGTGTAATTTTTTATTACAGTTCTTAGCCATATAAATACAATAGTGTTGGTTGAAAAATAAAGTTGAGCAATTGTATTATAATTCAAAAATTACTATGATATATGCCCAAATTTCTGTCAGATTACAGCGAAAAGACAAGATCATTTTATGAATTCTTAGTCATCCAATTTGGCAGTCAGTAGGCATGCTGGCTGAGTGTTGTAAATTGACTGTTTGCTACTATCTTTTTTCTCTTAGATAGATGAACAATTATACACAGTCTGCAAAGAATACCAGCTTACTGAAGAGAATACCCGTCTTCGTTTTCTTGTGTGCTCCCTAGTACAGGAAATTGCAGCTGCTTACTTTCCAGAATGCTCAATTAAACCTTTCGGATCATCTGTAAATAATTTTGGGAAGATGGGCTGCGACCTAGACATGTTTCTGGATCTGGACAGCATTAGTGGAAGAAATAATACTAAGGTAATAAGCACATTACTTCAATAAGGGGAATTGGATTTCTGTGCTCTGCAGTAATAAATAATAGTACATATACAATTGAAAAGAAAAATGGAACCTTTTTACCTAATTGTATGATTGTAGTGAAGCTGCTGCTCTGTGAATTGACAGTCGTGGTTGTTTGATGGGGTCGGGCAATGTTGGGAGTAGGAAACAGAGTTTTCACGAGAAATTTAGCAAGTGGTAATTTTACTGGTGTTTCAAACAGGAGCAGTGGGGTTTGGTAAACTTTGGAGAGATTTAGGGGATGAAGGCGAAAGGCAATGGAGAAGTGGAATTCGTGGCAAGTCTGGGAGTAGTCGTTTGGGGAGGGTAGTCTCAATGGAGGTAAAAGGTCAAAAAGGGAATAAGAGGAAATTGAGGTAAGGCTGAGTAGGAGTCGGAAGGTGTTGCGTGGAGTTGAAGAGAAAGGGAGCAGTGGGAGGTGACTTTAAGGAGCAAGCAGGGGCAGCAACTAAGCGAGTGGTTGAAGGAGGTGGTGAAGGGAGTTGTTGGCTTCAGAAATATAGGGGCAGGCCTGCATAGGCTATCGAATGATCTACTTTGGTTTTGTAACACTGAGGGGGGGGGAGGAGGCGGCTCTGCATTTTCTATCCCACCACCCTCTATGCTCCCACACATCTGTGCTGCTCCCTATGCCATTTACATTCTCCCACAGTTCCTCAACTGCCCTCGTGCTGCTCTGTCTCAACCAATCAGGGCTATGAAGCTCGCTCCGTCCCCTCCCGCAGCGTGCCTTAGGACACTTGTGCTATATCATGGCTTAAAACATCTTAAAGAAGTGCAAGGTTGATTCAAGCAGAAAGTTGGTTACAGGCATATTTAAAAGTTAAATGTAAAAAAAAAAAGCTTGCCTCCACCCAGCAGCGTTTTACTATTTGGCCAGGGCATATTGCTTTCTAGTTGCTGGCCCTCGCCTTGCTCTCTTCACCCGCCCCCCCCCTCCCAAAGATAGTGGTGGTCGAGGAGAGAATGTTGGCCAGGATACCGGGAAAACTCCCTGCCCTTTTCGAATAGTGTCATGAGATCTTCCTGAACAGGCAGACAGTGTCTTAGTTTAATGTATCATCTGAACGACAGCACCTCCATCAGTACAACAAACCTTCAGTACTGCAGTGAAGTGTCGGCCTGGATTACGTGATCATAACCATCAAGAAGCTTAATGAGGATCTTTCTATCTAACATCATTGGCCCATGTTCAGTATCCTGCTGGCTGAATAAAATGCCTGTGTTCAGGGCCTTACAAAAGAGCTTTGGTAAGGATCCTTCTGTGAAGAAATTAGACCATTAAAAGTTAGTGATGTAGAGCACATAGTAATTGACATTTGCATCAGTCAGAAAGATCTTCCTGACCTCTTATCTCCTCCTTTTAAACAAGACTAAGCTCAACGATATTAGGGCTATAAAAGTTCCAAAGCTGTTTCGGCAAATTATTCAAAGTTCATCACACGTTGAGTTCCTTTGGAGAAAGAGGAAAGAGTATTTTAAAAGTGCTTTAAATATAAACAGTCACTGTAAAAGGAATGTTGCTGCCTGAAAGCATTTGGCAAATGCTTAAAAATAAAAAGGTATAATGTAAGCAGCAACACAGTGATGGAAATCATGTTGAAATGCATAATTAC
>NW_027254013.1:0-10081 GCF_044704955.1 Pristiophorus japonicus
CCTCCCCAACCCCACACTCACTCCACTCCCTATCCCTCCGCGTCCCCCACTCACTCCACCTCACTCCCTTCCCCACATTTCCTCCCCCATCCCCACTCTCCCTCCTCCTCCCCCTTACTCCCTTCCCCTCACTCCCCCTCCCCTCACTCCCTCCCCCATTCCCCCCTCCCCCATTCCACACTCACTCCCCCTCACCCCCTCCCCCCACACTCCCTCCCCCTTCCCCACATTCCCTCCTCCTCACCCTCACCCCCTCCCCTTCCCGACACTCGTCCCTCACCCCTCCCCGCCCCCTCACTCCCTCCCCCTCCTACACAATCACTCTCCCTCCCCCACCCCACACTCCCGCCCTCTCCCCCTTCTCCACACTCTCTCCCCCTCCCTCCCCTCCCCCACACGTCATTCCCCTTCCTCACACTCCCTCCCCCCACACTCCTTCCCCCTCCCTCATACTCGCTCCCCATCCCCCACTCGCTCCCCCATCCCACACTCCCTCCCACTCCCCCTTCGCCACACTTCCCCCCCCCAACTCCGCCCTCACCCTCACTCCCTCCCACTCCCGCTCCCCATCACCTCCCCCCTCCCCCACACTCCCTCCCCCTCACATTCTGCCCCTCCCCCTCCCCACACTCCTTCCCCCACACCCCCTCCCACACTCGCTCCCCCTCCCACACAATTGCTCTCCCTCCCCCACATTCTCTGCACCTCCCCCTTCCCTCACCCCCTCCACCTCCCCCACACTCCCTTCCATTCCCGAAACTTCCCCTCCCCCGCTCTCCGCCACACTCCCTCCCCTCCCCCACGCTCATCCCTCACCCCCTCACTCCCCCATACTCCCCCCTCCTGCACACTTACTCACCCTTCCCCACATACTCTGCCCCTCACCCTTCCTCACACTCCCTCCCCTACCCCTCACTCCCTCCCCTACCCCTCACTCCCTCCCCCTCCCCCACACTCCTTCCCCATTTCCCACACTCTCCCTCCCCCTTCCCCACACTCTCCCTCCCCTCCCCCACACTCCCTTCATCTCCCCTCACTCACTCCCCTCACCCACACTCAATCCCCCTCCCCCCACACTTCCTTTCCCTCCCCTCCCCCATACTCCCTCCCCTCCCACTTCCCCTCCCTCCCTTACCCCTTTCCCACTCAGTCCCCCCCCTACACTACAACCCCCTCCCTCTTCCCCACACTCACTCCCCATCCCCTCACTCCCTCCCCCACGTTCCCTCTCCCACACTCCCTCCCCTCCCCCACACTCTCTCCCATCCCTCACTCACCCTCCCATCTCCACCTCACTCCCTCCCGCTCCCCAACCCCACTCACTCCCCTCCCTCTCCCTCCTCGTCATCCACACTCACTCCCCTCGCCCACACTCACTCCCCCACCCCCTTCCCCACTCTCCCTCCCCCTCCCCCTTACTCCCTTCCCCTCCACTCACTCCCTCCCCCTCATTCCCCCCTCCCCCACACTCACGCCCCTTCCTCTCACTCCCTCCCCGTTCCACACACTCCCTCCCCCTCCCCCACACTCCCTCCCTCTCTTCCCACACTGCCACCCCATCCCCTCACCCACACTCGCTCCCCCTCCCTCCCTCCCTCCCCCTACCCTCTCCATACTCTCTCCCCTCGCCCTCCCTCCCCCTTCCCCACACTCGTCCCTCAACCCCTCCCCCAGCACACACTCCCTCCCTCTCCTCCTTCTCCACACTCCCTCCTCCTCCCTCCCCACACGTCCTTCCCCTTCCTCACACTCCCTCCCCCTCCTCCCCCCTCCCTCATACTCGCTCCCCCTCCCCCACACTCCGTCCCTCCCCCTCCTCCACACTCCCTCCCCTCCCACACACTCCCTCCCCCTCCCCCACTCTCTCTCCTCCCCCACACTACCACCCCTCCCCCTCACACACTTCTCCCCTCCCCCTCACTCCCTTCCCTCCCCCTCCCTGACACTCGCTCCACTCCCTCTCACTCCCTCCCCTCCCCCACTCCCTCCCCTCCCCCACACTCCCTCACCTCCCCCTCTCTCCCATCCCTCCCCCTCACACTTCCTTCCTTCCCCCTCACTCCCTTCCCTCCCCCTCCCCAATACTCGCTGCTCCTCCCCCGCACTCCGTCCTCCTCCCCTCCACCACACTCCCTCCCCCTCCCCCACACTCCCTCCCCCTCCCCCACACTCCCTCCACCTCCCTATCACTCCCTCCCCCTCCCTCCCCCACACACTGCCCCTCCTGTTGCCCACACTCCCTCCCCCTCCCCTCCCTCCGCCACACACTCTGCCCCTCACTCTCACCCACACTCCCTCACCCTCCCCTTCATTCACTGCCCCTCATCCTCCCCTGCACTCAGTACACCTCCACCTCACTACCTCCCCTCCCCCACACTCCCTCCCCACTCCCTACCCCCTCACTCCCTCCCTTTCCCCACACTCACTCTCCCTCCCTCCCCCTTCCACTCCACCCCCCCCCCCGCTCTCCATCCCCCACACTCATGGCCCCTCCCCTTCACCACACTCTCTCGCCTCCCCCACACTCCATCTCACTCCCCCTCCCCCACACTCGCTGGCCCTCCCCCTCCCCCACACTCCCTCCTCTTCCCCCACACTCTGTACCCCTCTCCCTCACTCCCTGCCCCTCCTACTTCCCCACACCGCCTCACCCTACCACACATTCCCTCCCCTTTCCGCACATTCCCTCTGCCTCCCCCTCACTCACTCACCCTTCTCCTTCCCCACACTCCCCCCCTCACTCACTCCCCTCCCCCACACTCCCTCCCGCTCCCCCACACTCCTTCCCCTCACCCACACTCAATCCCCCTCCCCCACACTCCCTTCCCTCCCCCTCCCTCCCTCCCCCTCCCACTCACTTCCGCCCCTCCCCCACACTCCATCACCCTCCCGCTCCTCCCCCACACTACCTCCTCCTGCCCCTCCCACTCACTTCCACCCCTCCCCCCCCACACTCACTTCCCCTCCTCTCCCCGACAATCCCTCACCACCCCCACACTCCCTCCCCTCACCCCCACCCACCCTCCGCCTCCCCCACTCCATCCCCTCCCTCCCTCCCTTCCCACTCACTCCCTCCCCGTTCCACACACTTACTCCCCCTCCCCCACACTCCCTCCTCCTCCTCTCCCACACCCACACTCCCTCCCCCTCCCTCTTCCCCACACTCCCACCCCCATCCCCTCTCTCTCTCCCCTCACCGACACTCGCTCCCCCTCCCTCTCACTACCTCCCCATCCCCCCCCCTCCCTCCCCTCCCTATACTCTCTCCCCTTGCCCCCCCCCACACTCCCTCCCCCTCCCCTTCCCCACACTCGTCCCTCAACCCCTCCCCAGCACACACTCCCTCCCTCTCCTCGTTCTCCACACTCCCACCCCCTCCCCCTCCCACACTTCCTCCCCTCCCCCTCACTCCCACACCTCCCCTCACTCCCTTCCTTCCCCCTCTCCCACCCCCACTCCCTCCCCCTCCCAGACACTCGCTCCACTCCGTCTCCTCCCCCACACTCCCTCGCTCCCCCCACATTCCCTCCAACACACGCCCTCCACCTCACCCATACTCCCGCACCTCCCCCACTCTCTCTCCCCCTCCCCCACTCTCCCATCCCTCCCCTCACACTTCCTTCCCTCCCCCTCACTCCCATCACTCCCCCTCCCCAATACTCGCTGCCCCTCCCCCACAATCCCTCCCCCTTCTACTTCCCGACACTCCTTCAACATCCCCCTCCCCCGCACTCCGTCCCCCTCCCCTCCACCACACTCCCTCCCCCTCCCCCAACTCTCCTCATTCCCTCCCCCACACCCTGCCCCTCACCCTCACTCCTTCACCCTCCCCCTCATTTACTGCCCCTCATCCTCCCCCGCACTCGGTACCCCTCCACCTCACTACCTCCCCCACACTCCCTACCCCCTCACTCCCTCCCCTCCCCCACACTCACTCTCCCTCCCTCCCCCACACTCCCTCCCCCTCCCACTCCACCTCCCCCACATGCCCTCCCGCTCCCCATCCCCCACACTCCTTCTCACTCCCCCTCCCCCACACTCGCTGGCCCTCCCCCCTCCCCCACACTCCCTCCTCTTCCCCCCACACTCTCTCCTCTTCCCCCACACTCTGTACCCTCTCACTCACTCCCTGCCCCTCCTACTTCCCCACACCCCCCTCATCCTACCACACACTCCCTCCCCATTCCGCACATTCCCTCTGCCTCCCCCTCACTCACTCACCCTCCCCCACACTCACTCCCTCCCCCACACTCCCTCCCGCTCCCCCACACTCCCTTCCCCTCATCCACACTCAATCCCCCTCCCTCTGCCCCACACTCCCTTCCCTCCCACTCCCTCCCCCTCTCCTCCGCCTCCCTCTCCCTCCGCCTCCCTCTTCCCCACACTCCCTCACCTCCCCCTCACTCCCCTATCCTTCCCCACACTCCCACCCCCTCCCCCACACTCCCTCCATTCCCCCCTCAATCCCTCTCCCCCTCTCACTCCCTCCCCATCGCCCACACTCCCTTCCCCTTCCCCACACTCCCTCCCCTACCCCCACACTACATCCCCCTCCCCCACACTCACACCCCATCCCCTCATTCCCTCCCCTCCCCCTCGCTCCCCCCTCCTCCACACTCACTCCCGTCCCCATACTCCCTCCCCCTCCCCCTCGCTCCCCCCTCCTCCACACTCACTCCCGTCCCCATACTCCCTCCCCCTCCCCCACGTTTTCTCCCCTTCCCCACACTCACTGCCTATTGCCCACACTCACTCTCCCTCCCCCTTCCCCACACTCCCTTACCCTCCCCTCACCCACACTCACTCCCCCATCCCCACATTCCCTCCCCCACTCCCCTCACTCCACCCTCTCCCCCACATTCCCTCCCCACATTCCCTCCCCCTCCTCCTCCCTTCCCCTCACTCCCCCCTCCCCCACATTCCTTCCCCTCCCTCTCACTCCCTCCCCATTCCACACACTCACACCCCCTCCCCCCCACACTCCCTCCCCCTTCCCCACATTCCCTCCTCCTCACCCTCACCCACACTCCCTCCCCCTTCCCCACACTCGTCCCTCACCCCCTCCCCCTGCTACACAATCACTCTCCCTCCCCCACCCCACACTCCCGCCCTCTCCCCCTTCTCCACACTCCCTCCCCCACACGTCCTTCCTCTTCCTCACACTCCTTCCCCCTCCCTCATACTCGCTCCCCTTTCCACACTCCCTCCCCCACCCCACACTCCCTCCCACTCCTCCTTCGCCACACTTCCCCAACTCCGCCCTCACCCTCACTCCCTCCCGCTCCCCATCACCTCCCCCTCCCCCTCACATTCTGCCCCTCCCCACACTCCTTCCCCCACACCCCCTCCCACACACTCGCTCTCCCTCCCACACATTCTCTGCACCTCCCCCTCCCCTCACCCCCTCCACCTCCCCCACACTCCCTTCCCTTCCCTATACTCCCCCTCCCCCACTCTCGCTCTCCGCCACACTCCCTCCCCTCCCCCTTCCCCACACTTGTCCCTCACCCCCTCACTCCCCCCTCCTGCACACTTACTCACCCTTCCCCACATTCTCTGCACCTCCCCCTCCCCTCACCCTTCCTCACACTCCCTCCCCCTCACTCCCTCCCCCTACCCCTCACTCCCTCTCCCTCCCCGACCCCTCACTCCGTCTCCCTCCCCATTATCCCTCCCTCTACCCCACACTCCCTCACCCTCCTCGTTCCCCACATTCCCTCTCCCTCCCCTCCCCACACTCACTCTCCGCCACACTTCCTCCCCCTCCCCCACACTCCCTCCCATCTCCCACACTCCCTCCCCCACGCCCACTCTCCCTCCCCCTCTGCCCCTCACCATTCCTCACACTCCCTCCCCCTCACACACACTTCATCCCCTCCCCTAAACTCCCTCCCCTAAACTCCCTCCCCCTTCCCCACACTCCCTCCCCATCCCCTAACTGCTTCCCCTTGCCCACACTCCCTCCCCCCCACACCCCCACCTTTCCCCTCCTTCCCCCTACCCCACACTCCCTCCCCTCCCCACCTTTCCTTTCCTTCCCCACACTCCCTGCCGCTCCCACACTCCCTCCTCCTCCCCCTCCCCCACACTCTCAACCACTCGACCTTACACCCCCTCCCCCACAATTCTTCCCTCTACCCCACACTCCCTGCCCCTCCCTCACACTCCCCCCACCCCAACAATCCCACCTCCCAACCGCAACCACATTACCTCCCTCTCCCACCCTTGCCCCTCACTCCCTCTGCCTCCCACACAGTCCCTCTCCCTCCCCTCCCCCACACTCGCTCTCCCTCCCCTCGCCCTCCACCACACTCCCTCCCTCTCCCCTCACTCCCTCCCCCTCCCCACACTTCCCTCACTTTCCCCTCTCCCATCCCCACACTCCTTTCCCTCCCCAACATTCCCCTCACTCCCTCCCCCTCCCATCACCACCTCCTCTCACCCACATTCCATCCCCCTCCCTCTTACTCCATTCTCCACACTCCCTCCCCCACCCCTCAATCCCTCCCCCACACTGCCTCCTCCACCCACACTCCATCCCCCTCCTCCACACTCCATCGCCCTCCCCTCACTCCGCCCCCCCCTCACATCCCCACACTCCCTCCCCCAACTCCCCTCACTCCCTCCCCTCCCCTCACTCCCTCCCTCCCTCCCCATCCCCGCACTCCTCCCCCTCACTCCCTCGCCCCTCACTCCCTCCCTCTCCCCCTCCCATCCCCACCCTACCTCCCCCACACTCGTCCACCATCCCCTCACTCCCTCCCATCCCCCACACTTTCTCCCCCTCCCCCTCACCCCCTCCTCTCCCCCTTCCACTCACTCCCTTCCATCCACCACATTCCCTCCCCCTCCCTCGCACTCCATCCTCCACATTCCCTCACTCTCCCCACACTCCCTCCCCCACCCCACAATCCATCCCCCACACTGCCTCCTCCACCCACACTCCATCACTCTCCCCCATACTCGCTCTCCCTCCCCTCACTCCGCCCCCCTCCCCTCCCTCCCTCCCCCTCCACCTCTCACATCCCCACATTTCCTCCCCAACTCCCTCCCCTCCCCATCCCCCGCACTCTCTCCCCCGCCCCCACTCTCCCCTCACTCCCTCCCCTCTCCCCACTCCCTCCCCCACATTCCTCTCACTCCCTCCCCTCACCCCCTCCCCACACTTGCTCCCCCTTGCGCACCCCACCTCCCCCTCCCCCACACTCGTCCACCATCCCCTCATTCCACCCCCTCCCCCACATTCCCTCATCTCCCCTCACCCCCTCCTCTCCCCAACACTCCCTCCCCCTTCTACTCACTCCCTTCCGCTCCCCCACACTCCCTTCCCTCCCCCTCCACCACACTCCTTCCCCTTAACCACACTCTCTCCACACAATCCCTCCCCCTCACTCTCACTCCCCTCCCCCACACTCACTCTCACTCTCCCTCCCCTCCCCCACACTCACTCTCCCTCCCCTCCCCCACACTCACTCTCCCTCCCCTCCCCCTCCCTCTTACTCACCCCCCCACACTTGCTCCCCACTCCACACTCCCTCCCCTCCCCCACACTCCCACCCCCACTCCACACTCACACTCTCTCTCCCTCCGCTCCCCTTCCCCACACACCCTCCACCTACCTCTCACTCCCTCACCCACACTCCCCCACATTCCCTCCGCCTCCCCTTCCTCCCTCCCCTCACCCACACTCCCTCCCTCTTCCCCCCCACTTCATACTCCCACACTCTCTCCCCCTCCCACACACTCCCTCCCCCTCCCACTTCCCCACTCGACCTCCCAGTCCCCCACAGACTCTCTCCCTCCCCCTCCCCTACACTCCCTCACCCTGCCCCACACTCCTTCTCCCTCCCCCGTCCCCACTGTCCCTCTCCCTTCCCCTCACTCATTCCCCCTGCCCCACATTCCCTTCCCTCCCCCTTCCGCACACTGCCTCCCCTCCCCCACACTCCCTCCTCCTCCCCCTCCCCCACACTCTCTGCCCCTCGCCCTCGCCAACACTCCCTCCCTCTCCTCCACACTCCCTCCGCCCCACAATCTCTCCACTCCCCTCACTCCCCCCCCCACAATCCCACCTCCCCACACTCCCTCCCCTCCCCCTCCACTACTCCCTCCCCTCCCCACTCCCTCCCTTTCCCCCTCTCCCATCCCCACACTCCCCTCACTCTCTTCCCTCCCCCACATTCTCCTCACCATCTCCTCTCCCCCATACTCCCTCCACCTCCCTCTCACTCCATCCACCACACTCCCTCACTCCCTCCCCTCCCCCATGCTCCCCCCTCCTCTCCGCCACACTCCCTCCACCACCCTACAATCCCTCCCCCTCTCTCCCCCACACTGCCTCCACCACCCACACTCCTTCCCCCTCCCCCACACTCCATCGCCCTCCCCCATACTCCCTCTCCCTCCCCTCACTCCCACCCCCTCCTTCTCTCCCTCCCCCTCCCCCAACTCCCCTCCCCTCACTCACCCTCCCCTCACTCCCTCCCTCTTCCCCACACTCCCTCCCGCTCCCCCACATCACCTCCCCTCCCCCTTCCCCACACTCATCCACCATCCCCTCACTCCCTCCCACCCCTACACACCCTCCCCTCCCCCACATTCCCCTCCTCTCCCCCTCCCTCACTCCCTTCCTTCTCCCACACTCCCTCCCCCTCCCCCCTCCACCACAATCAATTCCCCTTACCCACGCTCCCTCACCCACAATCCCTCCCCTTACCCCACACTCCCGCCCCTCCCCACACTCTCTCCCCTTCCCTCTTACTCACCCCCCCACTCGCTCCCCCACTCCCTCACCCTCCCCCACAATCTCTCTCCCTCCGCTCCCACACACACCCTCCCTCATACACCTTCTCTCTCACCGCCCCCTCCCCCACACTCGCTCTCCCTTTGCTCCCCCTCCCCCACACACCCTCTCCCTCCCCTCCCACTCCCGCCCTCTCCCCCACACTCGCTCCCACTACACCACACTCCCTCCCCCTCCCCCACACTCTCTCCCCCTTCCCCTCCCTGACACCCTCTCCCTCCCCTCCCCCACACTCCCTCTCCCCCACACCCTCTTCCTCCCACACACTCCCTCCGCCTCCCCCACACTCACTCTCCCCCCGCCCCTCCCTAACACCGTCTCCCTCCCCTCACCCACACCCCCCCATCCCCACACTCCCTCCGCCCCACACCCTCTTCCTCCCCTCCTCCTCCCACACTCCCTCCGCCTCCCCCACACTCCTTCTCCACCCCCACACTCCCTCCCCCCATATTCCCTCGACCTCACTCTCTCCCCCTCTCCCCCTCTCCCACACTTCCTCCGCATACACCTTCACCCTCCCCTCTCCAGACTCCCTCCCCATCCCCTCACTCTCCCTCCCCCCTACCCCCCTCTCCTCCCCCACACTCCCTCTCCCTTCCCCACACTCCCTCCCCACCACTCACTCCCTCCCCTCCCCCACTCACACACTCCCTCCCTCCTTGTCCCCCACACTCCCTCACTCTGCCCTCGCTCTCACTCCCTCACCCCTCCCCCACACGACCCTTTCCCATCCCCTTCTCCCTCCTCCACATGCCCTCCCCTTCCCCACACTTCCTCCCCCTTATCTCCCTCAATCACTCCTTCCCCCACCCCCACAGTCAATCCCCTCCCCCTCTCTCTTGCCCACACTCCCTCCCCCTCCCCTCTCACCCCTACCCTCCCCCATTCCCACACTCCCGCCCCTCACTTCCTCCCCTCCCACACACTCCCTCCCTCTCCCCCTCCTCCATACTCTCTCCCCCTCTCACATCCCCACACTTGCTCCAACTCCCCCCACACTCCCTCCCCTCCCCCACACTCCCTCCCTCTCCCCCTTCCACACACTCCCCCACACTCATCCCCTGCCCGCTCACTCCCTCCCCTCCCCTCACTCCCTCCCCCTTCCCCACACTCCCTCCCCTCCCCCACACTTCCTTCCCCTCCCCCACTCCCTCGTTCTCTCCCCCTCCCCCTCATTCCCGCCCCCTCTCCCACACTCCCTCCCCCTTCCCCACACTGCCTCCCCATCCCCTCACTCCCCCCTCCCCCTCCCTCCCTTCTCCTCGCCCTTGCCAACAC